>NC_058032.1:4961674-4976674 GCF_019176455.1 Solea senegalensis
AAATCACTCAAAAAAGTCATAGTATAGTATCCAAAAAGTGATTTTGGATGACATACTATACTATAACTATTTTGAGCGATTTTGGATGACATACCATACTACTTTTTTGTCAGTCCTTGGGGTGAAGTAATAAATCTATTGTACAAAATGAATCTATAAATAACAACAACAATAATAACAACAACAACAACAATAATAATTACAAAAAAAAACATACATGAATCACACTTGATCATGAAATCGATTGGGGGGGCGTAAATGTTCCATAGGTTGCGAGTTTGAGACCCCTGTGTTAGATAATCACCACAAAATGTAACAAATTAGAAACATCGTCACATTATTAATCCCAGAGGGTGTGGAAGTAAAAACAAATGACAAAATTTGGTATTTAAATGTATATTAAAGTATACAAATCCAAATAATTAGGTATATATAGTGTATGTAATAGTATTTAAAATTGCACCATCTACCAGTTGCTTAAACATTAACACATAGTTATTAAACCTATGTCCACATTTTTACACTTTATTTATAGTTTTACTCCAGTAAAAGATAAGAGGACGATTGTCTACATCATGACAACCACCCTGAACAAACTCGAGGTGGTATAGTCTCACCATGTGTGTCCTTGTTTTGTTTTACAGAAACCAGATGAGAGACCAACCTTTCAAGAGCTGGTCACTTATGTCCAGGACTTGCTGTACGAGCTGCAGTAGATTTCACAGTTATCCACACAAACACATGTCATTCTCCAGCAGCACATCTGAACAGTGAATGTGAATATGTACCACGGATGTCATTATAACTGATACAGTTACCGTAGATCAGCATTTATAGGTTAGCATTGTGTCTGTATTTCATTGTGGAATTGTGACAAATTGACAGTTTTGACAAATGGAAAATCAAGCTTTTGAAAGACCAGATCTGTTGCACTATTAAAAGCCAAGTTTAGTCGGCTTTGATTGTAAGTGAAAAACAACAACAACATGACAAATAGTTTTATTAAAATCATATTAGTAGTCTGCAAAGGTTATATAAAAGGAAAATAGATTTAATTGACTAAATGACTCTCTTTATTAACCTCCTGCAGCAGACTTTTGTAATATAATATCTAATGACTCTTTTGGGGATTCTTGTTATGCAGAATATATTTTGCTTCCAAGATAACTGTTTGACTTTAAGTTTTCACCAGAATAACACTGTAAATGGGCTCTCGTAAAAATAAATGTCTTAAAAACCACTTGTTGATGATATTCATAAAGAGATTGAGATGTAAGAGTTTGTTTAACATAACTTGTTAACTGCATAACTATATTATGGCTCCTCACATACATTTGTGACTCTTATGTGTCCCTTATACATTGCTTTTCATGGTTGCATTTCACAGTGACACAAGGAACTTGATTCAAATGTGATGATGTATTTGTTAATAAGAATTATATATAACATCTATAGATTTGAGGAATTCCTTGTAAGGCATAACACACATCCATAGCACCTAACATCCACATACATGTATTGTATATATATATATATATATATATATATATATATATATATATACATATATATACATATATATACATATATATATACATATATACATATACATACATATATACGTGTGTGTACATGTATATATTTCTTATTTTTTTCTGTTCTACTGTATATACCAGGGAATGTGATCTGAAGAACATTGTTCTGTGTTTAAAACACATTTTCATTGACATTCTTTAGAAGTTTAAATTAAAAGAATGTTATGTTTGCTGTGTGTTGAGAAGAAGAAATTCAGACTTTTATGTGTAAAAATAGTCAATTATACATAAAATCCCTGCCGTTTTTCTTTTATATGTTAGTATGAAAGAAAGATACATTTAATCACTATGCTAACTCAAATTTTACAAACAAATTATATTAACTTAGATTCAAAAAGATACAAATTTAATTGTATTATTAAATTATAAATAAAAGAACACTTTTATGTGTAAAAATGGACAATTATACATAAAAATACTTTTAATCACTATACTAACTCAGATTTTACAAACAAATTAAAGAAAGAAAGAGAGAGAGAAAGAAAAAAGAAAGAAAGAAAGAAAGAAAAGACAATAAACCTGACTGTAAAATCTTTGACGAAGACACGTTTGCGTGATGACGTACGACGTAAGAAGAACGCGTGCAGTGATTGGCTGAGTTACTTCCTGTATCCCGTCGTCCATTCATGCACGTGAAGGTCAGGATTACAGTGTTCATTTACTCATAATCAGGTCAATTCTGCCCTCGCGACGTGTCTGTTGGTGAGTTATGGACGGTCAGGCAGCGACAGCTGACCCTCAGCTCCAGCACTTCATCGAGATCGAGTCTCAGAAGCAAAGGTTTCAGCAACTGGTGCATCAAATGACTGAGGTTTGCTGGGTAAGATTAGCTTTACGCTAACAGTGTAGCTCGGCTGCTCGTGTTTTTCTACTCATGTGTTGGTAGCAGCTGGTTTTATTATTTGCTGCAAACTGTAAACAAATGTGTAGATTACGCCGCACATGTCCCCATATGTGTCTCCAGCTGTCACCTGTGTTATGAAGAAGAAATTCAGACTTTTATGTGTGAAAATAGTCAATTATTCTTAAAATCCCTGTTTTGTTTTGCTTATTTAGTGTAAGTACTCCGCTGTGTTTAGGTAATTATATGTAAGACTGTACATCTAAAGTACATAATGCAGAAATAAATGACTGATGTAATCACACTGTCATCATTAGATTATTATTTATGCAGTAAGGAGTTGGAGCTGTTTCAATCATTGTTTTTATACTAGTTTAACTTTTCTGATTATATCTCTGTTATTGTTTTTTTTAGTAATATTAATAAATATTAAGACCATTGACACATTAATAATGCTTGTGTCTAAACAATAGTTTAAGTCTCAGAATTTAAAATATGGATAGCTCAATACCATTTTTCCCCCATGTGCAATACTAATACAGCTAATTCAACAACAATTAAAAGATTAAATGACAAATTATCAACAACTAAATTATTTGTCTACAATTTTGATTATCAGTCAATCCGTTTGGGTCGAGAAGGCAGGTTAAATCAAAGCATGTTTTGATTTAAGTAAAATGTTTAGCCCTCATCTACACTCTGGTTACGTGATGGTTTTGGTGCACGTCTGTCTTTGGAACGGATCTGTGTTTTAGTAAAAAACTGTACATGGTTTTAGGGTTAATAGGTGGTATAAGGTTTTTTTCAGTTTTGAACAAATACCAATTATTGGATTGCCTTATTTGTTATTTAAAATAGAGTTTTGGGCAGACACAAAAAGATATTTGATGACTCTGCTCTTTAGAAATTAGAATTAATTTGTCACAAGTTACAGAATAAACAACCTACCATTAGAGCACTGATGCCCAACTGTTGCTTGTAATGCCATGTGTGAGCTGTTGGGAATTAATTGCTCCGTCTCTGTCTCCAGGAGAAATGTATGGACAAGCCGGGGCCAAAGCTGGACTCCAGGACAGAAACATGCTTTGTTAACTGTGTGGAGCGATTCATCGACACAAGCCAGTTCATCCTAAACAGACTGGAACAGACCCAGAGAAGCCGCGGTGCATTCTCTGAGACCATGTCAGATTAAAAACTGCCGGTAAATGGACTCGCAAGATTCACGGCCCCTGCTCTGTAACAAGACCATTTGCTCCTGATACAGCTGACCGAATGTTGCAGAACTGGCTGATCGAGTGCTAAAAGGAAGAAGACGACCAAGTGTTACTTTTGAAACAAGTGCCTGAGATTATCAGTGTATGTGGGTGTGCAGGCCCTTATTTGTCCTCTGTTTGATGGGATACGAGTGTTGTAAAATGCTTATAGTGAGGTCTCTTGCGCACAGATTGTTACGCTGTCATGATGCACTGAGTCGACGGATTCAAGCCATTTCACTGATCAGGCCGTGAAATCGTATTTGAATAAATTAAGATCCACTGCTTCAATCGTGTGGTTATGAGAGTGGGAGACAGCAGAAAGGTGGACGCGTCTGGGACATTCAAGTTGCCAACCGATTGTTACAGCGACCTGGACTCGACCACACACACACACACAGAAACGTAATTTAAGAGAACTAATAGTCTTCTGGACTGTACATATGCAATAAACAAAATGCCACATACTCGCTATGTCGATTTTGTCATGCTTTAATAAGCTTTGTGAAAAACAAAGTTAAGACAGTTACTGGTTTGCGCAATGGACATTCATAGAGAGAAAGAACATTCTTTGGTGCGACTCATATGAGGTATTAACAGTAACTTGTGGGGAGGAATTATTCAAATACAGTAAAGGGCAGTAAAGAGATTCTGGTCATAGTGCATTGATTTGTGCAACAGATTATCGAGGTTAAAGATAAATGGGTATCAAGGCACAGTGTGGCTAATGCAGGTAAATATGAAATCTTCAACTTAACTTAAATTGCTGTAAAAGTTCAAATAAAGAGGTGCACAGCACTGCAACAAACAATCACATAAATACACATTCAATTAGATAAATAAATACATGTACTGCTGCGAAAAAATAAAAGTTTACATGGATTCCAATGTGTCTATAGCAAATTTGGGCCTGTCCAGACCTGGTATGAACAACCACCCTGAGAGATGTGATCACAAGTGGACAGCCTACAGTGGGACGATCACACAAAATGTGCAAACCTATGTTTTATGAGTCCGACTGTGTCCACTGACAGTGTGTTTGTGCGTCTGTCACTGTTGCTGCGAGTGACGGAAACAGAAACAACTGGGAGAAGTTGTTGAGCTGAGTGAGCTTTTACATGAAATAACTATTAAAATGAATAACTGAGGAAGCGTTGAAGGCACATTGCGTTACATCAGATCGCTCAGGACAGACGTTAATACCAAGTCTGAACTGCATCATTATGTTCACCTTAAGGTAACAGGTTTATCCAGTGCATACAACTTAGTGTTAGACAGACTTAAAGTCCATATTTAGTTAACTTTACTCGTCACAACATAAACCTAAAATGTGGATTAAAACTTAAAGTTATAACCAATTCCCACCGCTCAGAAAAACGGTTAAATCCCAGGTTTGTGACCAGTGGGAATGTATTTAATTGCCATTCACTTCCGGGTCAAATGACTCAATAATGCATGTAGGTTTTAATCCCCTTTGGTTCTGATCAGAACATACTGTAAGACCGCATGAACACGCAAACTTCTTCATTTTTGGTAGCGATAAATTGTCCCGCTTTCTTTTAAGCGCAACATTCACGTTCTGGCTGTTAGAATAAGTTGACATAAATGTGTGTAGCTTAAATGAAGGATCAATTGAAATAAGGACTGATGTAAAATACACAAAATGGCAACCACCGTGACTAAATCACTGAGCTCCATGGTGGTGGTGGTGTTTTCTTCGTCTCCTGACTCAGACCAACTACCACCAATTAGACTGGTGTAAAGCGCCTTTTCTAGCAGTTTCACCAATCCCTGGTATCCCAGCTAATTTTAGAGAGAAAGAGGCTTTAGGGAGCTCTCTGGTGTGTACCCCACCCTGCTTTTGTACCTCCTTCTCTTGGCAGGTTCAGCTCATCTTCCTCTGTTTGGCTGTCGTGGCTGGGAAGAACCAGATAAGGCTGCTGGCCCCGTGGAGAACCCTGAGGAGCCTTCTTCAGGAACAGTGGGAGGGAATCCCAGCTAAATGTGATGTCTTTGAAGGCGTGGAGGAGGAAGATCCCAAAGATGATGGTGAGGAACCCACTAATTGTACCCATTACTTTGTCGGGGGTCATGCGCAACCATTCCTTAAACAGGATAGCTGAACAGGCCATGACAGATGTGGTGAAGAAGACGTAGTAGATGGGAGTGACTATGGAGGTGTTAAAGATATCGAGGGCTTTGTTCAGGAAACTAATCTGAACACTGATGCAGATTACCAGGCAGATGACTAAGGACCAGAATAGGGGTTCCTTCAGCACTGGTATCCCAGCAAACAGCTCCTTAATGCCAATGCCCAGGCCCTTGACACAAGACACAGAGAGGGAGCCAATCACAGAGCAGATCAGGATGTAGACCAGCATATTCTTCTGTCCAAACCGTGGAGCCACAGCAAAGATAAGAACCAGGCTGCTCCCCACAACGCACACAGCAAACACAATGAAACCTAGTGGAGGCGGTCAACAGTGAGTTAGTACCACGAGAAAGAAATCCATTCGACCGTTAAACAGGGATTTAGTTTTCACAGCACGGTTAATGAGATCTCGGGAGTAAATTCTCACGGGTCGGGTTCTGCCTCTACCTGGGTCTTTAAGCTTCTCTGCCATGGAGGTGAGGGAATCAACCTCCTCTTCTTGTGGGGCATGGATCACCATCACGGTGGAGCCCAGGACACACAGTAAACAGCCAACCTTCCCATGGACATTCAGCCTCTCATTCAAAAAGTAAGTGGAGAGCACAGCACTGGAACAAAGGGGGAAATAATTTAATTCTTTGTAATTGTAATAATTGTATTATTATGACCACTAACAAATCTCAAGAAAAGGTTAAAAGGTTAAAAGGTTAATTGTTTTACTATATACTAGTTTACAACTATAATAATGTTAGAAAATGACAGGAGCTCTGTGTTTCTGTTCAGCTGTGACAGAATTGTGAGAACAGGAAGGAGAGATACGTCTTCAAAAGATCTTCAAAATATCTCTTACTCACTTCCTTAACAGTTTCAGAAGGCAATCTGTCAGTGAATCGCAAGATAAGTTAAAGAGAACTATTTTGTAAACAATGTCCACACGTGGAGGGTAAAGTGGTAGAATATTAAGTGCTGAGGGCCCTAAACAACATGATGTGGTCAGTGATATCAGTGGCACATGAATAACACCTGGAATACAATTACCTCACAAGTACACTCAGTGCTCCAAGTGGCGTCACCAGTGTGGCGGGCGCAAACGCATATGCGGCGAAGTTCGCTGCCTCTCCAGTTCCCACTAGAACAACATATCAACGTCACCATCAGTGAGCACAAACAACCCACATATGCAAATGACTTCTCTGGAGGAATGTGTACTTAGTAGATACGGTGTGGGTGCGAGACCTACTGCAACGTCACCAGCGAAAAATACCAAACCCACTTTTCTTTAGAAAAACAAAGACCACAATGTTTTCTGAGCGTGGCTGGTGAGACCATGTCACCAAGTAAATCATACTCACTTGAAATGAGTCCTGCCCACCACAGCCATTCTTTCAGGTATGCATATCCCCCTTGACCTGTTGAGATAGAGAAATAAATAGTAATTATATAATAGTAAAACTCGTTGTCCTGTCAAGATTTAACAGTGAGGTGTTTTTACTGGACGTTTAATGTCTGCATCTCCTATCATCAGAATCAGAATCAGAATCAGAAGAGCTTTATTGCCAAGTATGATTTGCACATACAAGGAATTTGTTCTGGTGACATAGGTGCATACAAGCATACAAAGTTTAAAAAAAAAAGAAAAAAAAAAGTGAAACAGTAAGAAGTTAAGTGAAACAGTAAAACAGTAAAAGTTAAGTGAAACAGTAAAACAGTAAAAGTTAAGTGAAACAGTAAAACAGTAAAAAGTTAAGTGAAACAGTAACGTATCGTATGTATACACAGTATATAAATGTTTTGGTTTTTTTTGTTTTGTTTTTTTTGTTTTTTAAAATCATATACGCATAACTAATTAAAGTTAGTTTTTGCAGAAGTGTAACTACAAACCCAAGTGCTTAATTTCACAGTCACATTTCACACTTAACACATTTTGCATTTGTTGTATCCCCCCCAGATAAATCCTACTTTATGACCCACGATGTATAAATAGCTGAAATGAGCTCCATCTCAACTAGCTACACCAGTAAACAGTCACAGATATGTAATCATCCACCAACACTGTGACAGAGCTACAATGACGAGTCATTAATAATTTATAGCTGATTGACGGATGCTATTTAAATAACACATTAATGATTTTTGTTACTTTTTTAAGAACAAATTTAAGGCTCGTTTTATTATCTTAAAGTCTTTCTCAATTTCAGACCTGTGGTTCGACAAAATGGGTAAAAGCACACATGTTGGCACTGTTTGTGGAAACAGTACTATGAGAGAAGCACTTTTTACTTTTGAATCTTTATCTTCATCACGAGCATGGCACGTCCACAACTTTTTAATGTAACAAAGTTCTTTATGGCACTGTTAATAACCTGTTACACACCTAAAAGTGTCAACATTATCATTATTATTAGACGTGTTATTAGTAGTCCTAGTAATAATCAAACAAGATTCACAAGAGGGCCCATGGAAGTTTGAATTCATATAATAGGTTATATCAAAAGTGTTTTTTAAGGTTGGATGAGTAGTGAAAGTCGCTCTCCCTTGGGCTGGTTTTTATGATGCTGTTTTTAAGACTAATCCGAGTATTACATTTGTATAAATGTGGAACTCGAAGCTTCTTTATGCTGCTTTTTCGATTGCTGCACCAGCGTGTATAACACATTAGTGATGACCTCCTGCACTTCCTTAAATGATATGACACTATACTCACACTATTCATTTCATTATTGTTATTATTACATAAAGTATCATACAGTACCTGCTCGCTTTGAGCCCTTGCTCGCCAGTCGCAGCAGACCTTTCTTTTTCAGGATGTAACTTGCACCGATGAAGATACTGGAGCTCAGCGCCAGAGACAGACCGATGTAAAAGTCCAAGCGGCTCACTTCCATCTGGAACACAAAATGGCGCCTCTCTCCCTTTTTTGTTGTTTTTCCTCTCTGCTACGTTACAACAACTGGACTTTAATGAGAAAAACAAGCATTCGTGTTGAAGTTTTCAGGAGTCAAGAAGCAACTGAAGGCAAACAGTCATCTTCGACATCACATGACAGACAGACGCCTCTGCTACGGAGAGGCTGAAACTTAAGTGTTCAAACGACCAAACGAGCCAAGAAACTGACAACTAACACAACCTCTGTGTTGTTTTTGGGTCAAATAAAATAAATGACAGATTTAACTGCAGTGTAATGACGGTTTTTAACTTGTTTTACCTCCGTTGTCAAGTCAACTCCATCCGCCCGTCGTTGACAGCAGTGCAGGAAGTGAATGAGCAGGTGATTGGCTGAGATTGAGGGGGGCGGAGAGTAGAGTCTTCCACCAACACTTAGTTTTATTATATTGGCATTTATGAGTTGCCTTTTAAAGTTAAAATAACTAAAAACTGATTGTTTTTTTTTAAACTGCTTTTGTTCAACTCTCTCTTAAAACGGTTTTCAAATATTTAACACGTAACATTTAGGATTAAGTGACAGAATTGGAATTTACTACCCATGAGGATGCTTGAACTCTTTTGGTTTTCATAGCCTAAGAAACATGTGCTTGTTTTACGGAGGCCACCATCATGTGCTGCCCTTTCTGCAGCAGCTTAAATGGTCAAAGCAGCCACAGTGAGCGGGGATTCTGAAGTGACCGCTTAAGACACAAATGATGAAGAACAACGTCCTCTTTAGACTTTGAAGCAGGGGAGCTTTTTATTGCATTCTGCAGTCTCACCAATAAATGTCACTAATACACCATTCACACTAGTCAAGGGACCAAGTGGTTCAGTACAGTATATGTAAATATACCAGTATGGTACATATATCGTTGCATTTCCATAAGGGATAGTACAAAAATAACTGTCAGTGACACCATTACTGAGCTTCATGGTGGTGTTTTCTTCTTTCTCTGAGATAATCACCTTATTTAGTGGCTTCATCCAGGTTTCAAAATCACAAGTACTTCCACAGATTTTAGTGTGAAAGAGGTTGTTTTTTTTTGTTTTGTTTTTACACTGGACCTTTAAGATATTTTACATTTTTCAAAGGTCCAGTGTAAAAAAAACAAAAACAGTGGTAACCCAGCTAACAATTTCTGAAAGATAACATTCTAGAAAACATTTCCACAACTCCTAGGTCAGTACTTCTCAAATAGTGGGGCGGTCCCCCAATTTTTGGGGGGTGCATGAGAGGCAGGGCATGACAACTCATACAGTGGTTTATACAGATAAATAAATAAAAATGATCAGGTTCTCAACAGTATTTCAATTCGGGGGGCGTGAAAACATTTCTGTCCTCTGGGGGGCAAGACAGAAAATAATAGAGAACTACTGTCCTAGGTAGTCCAACAGTTGCACATTCGGTTTCCAGAACGTTCCCCTAACATTAATTTTGTCACAACATTTCTATAACATTATTTTGGTTGTGTTACCTTATGACAGCATTTAGTACTCATTTTATTATTTTAAACTGCACATTGGCACTCATACTTGCAGTCATTGATGAATGAACAGGTAAAACTGATAGGATTTTAAAAATTTTACTTCAATATATATAAATATACAAAATGAAAGTTCATGTTTACTTATATACAAATTTAAAATAAAAAATAGCAAATATAATAAAATAGAAAAAGAAATCTCAAAGGCTCTCTAGGTGTGTGGAAAAGGGTGCATGTAAAATGTGCATTGGCTGTCCGGAGGGGCCCACTCCATCAATCTTTGCGAGATGACCTAAAAAGTCAAACAAGTTTGGTATGTTATATTTGGAATGAACACAAAAGCAAGACAACTTGCCCTACTAACAACCCCCGTTTTTTGTAATCACATAAGGCTATTGCTAGATTTCATACATACATTCACCAACAAAGACAAATAGAGGGAGAATTTCAATTTGTTACCTTTGTCTGTGTGGGGCAAACTTGAGTGCTTGCCCAATCAGGTCTTCTACTTGTGCTGCAGTGAGTGAAGGGAAGCTTATCTGGCAGGCACCTAGAGCAGAGGTCAAGAGTAGAGAAGTTGCAAGTCAAATTAAAACATCATTAGCTATGCATAATAATGTTGTTGAGAACAACATAACACTTACCTATTATAATCCTACATAGGGAAAGGTCTTGGAAAGCCCTTTTCGACTTTCTCCCTCTCAGGCTATATTGTGACAGAACATCATTAGTAGCCACTCGCCGCAGCATACGGCGAACTGCAATACCACCGTTCTCTCCACCTAAGGTCACGAGGTAATGTTGCTGTAACAACATGCAAAAAAGAAATGCAGATGTAGAACAATGTGGAGATTATAATCTCATTTTGCAAGATAAATCAGTTCAGTTTCATGAGATGTATGTAATTTAATGCTTCTTTAGTATGAATCGACTAAAGACAAGATTATCATTACAAATAATGTTATATAATATAAATAAATAACTTTATTACCATTTTGGTCCTCCTCTCCAGCTGATTTAGACTCTGGTCAAGCTCCTCCAGTTGGTCGACACTTTTGCAGGGAGACAGCAATACTATGTCATCTGCAGTGGCGTGTGCTGACCGTGGTGGAATGAGCGCGAGCAACTCATTCACACTGTCCTGCACCTGGTCCAACCTATGTGCAATGCGGTCTGTGTATGCTCTCAAAGCTATGGAGAAATGTTGATGGCGTTACTATAAGTTATGTTATAGATCGTATAAATATTCACATATAAACAAATGTGTCTTCTTACCATTAATGTCATTCTCATTGTCTGGGTCACTTATTGCATCTCTAGGAGTCACTTCTGCAGTTTGAAAAAAACAAAACTTACTCTCAACTTTCTTGTCATGTAATTGCATTTACGTTTAACTGGAAATGTACATTTTAAAGCCACTGTACCTTGGACTGGGTCCGGAAATGGAATGGCCCCATGTGTCAGTTGTAGCTGTGGTTGTTGTGGCTGTTCTTGTAGTAACTGCTCTATATGGAGAAGTGCCTGTTGTTGCTCGATCTTTTCCAGTGGTGTAAACTCCTGTTTTATCCTCTTCTGTGGCTTTGTGTAGCCCTGTCGTTCCTTCCTTGAACTCATTCTACAAACCTGACAAATATCTAAGAAAATCAAAGCTGAATTAATTAAAGACTTGAGTGCCCATGCCTTTATGTTGGCAGAACTACAAAAAATTGAAGGCAAGACTTGTCTGAACATGTAATAAGAACCAACAACCCCCAATGAACTATGGCACTCCATTACATATGCATTAGTCTGTAGGAGCCTCAATAAAAAGGAGACTGAAGTTTTTTCTTAATGTGCAAAAAATAAACCGAACCGAAAACCGTGACCCAAAACCACGATATACACCGAACCGTTGGCTTGTTCAGCCGTTGCACACCTACTATCGCCCTCAGACTTTACCGTCTTCCATGTTTAAATAAAGCAAATAAGGTCCATCCTTTTGATGAGATGACACAAGTCATATTGGTTTAATAACTGTTTCGTCAGCTGCATTTCGAAATAAACGAGTTCACTGCGTGAAACATGAAAGCAAAGAGTAGTAAAAAATAAAACACACAGCTCTTGTTTTTGCCTAATGTAAACAAGAGGGCGATATCCTGGACAATGATGTGCTAGTTAAGTGGCTAAGCTAGCACTAGCCTGGAGAGATCTTCTGCTCAAATAAGTCACAGGAGTTTGTGAATTACTCGTGTGCCTGTTAATCTCGAGCGACAACTTACCTACGGTAAATTCCAATATATAGAGACGTGTTTCTGTTTCCAGGAGAAAACGTAGTGTGTGTAAATTATAAAGACAGTGCGCGTGACAACAGCGCAGCGCGGCGGCGGAAGTGAGAACGGGACTTTAATAGTTCACCAAAATGTAGTCTTCCCCTACAGGCTGGACGGTTGGATTTTTAACATTGAAGTGAACAGCTGAGTAGATAAATACTCCTTGAAAGATTTATTTTCATACTTATTGAATTACTCATTTCACCAACCCAAAAAATACAAATAAATTAAGTGATAAATATAACCTGGAGAGGGTGGAGTGGCTCAGTGGTTAAGACCCTACCTTGTGTACCAAAGACATCATGGTCGCAAGTTCGATTCCACCCCTGGCTAATTGTACTTGATTCCATTGTAAGTCGCTTTGGATAAAAGCGTCTGCTAAATGACATGTAATGTAATGTAACCTAACCTTAAATCATAAATTAAAGGTGAATCTAGCATTTGCAAACCTTTTTAGAATGGTTATTTTTTTCTCTCAGAATTCATGCTGTTTTATTTATTTTTTACTGTCTTTCAAAAACATTTTTTTTTTTACACGTGGCTCTAATACCCTTCTGTCGATTCCATATCTGAAAAGTCACAGAAAAGAACAAGTGGGACAGTCCTCGCAGTGTGATTGGTCGCTGCAGAGCTTCGTCGTCATCTTTTGCAGCGTTTTGATTGGTCGAGCCGGTGTGGTTCATTGAACCCGGAAGAAGTGTTAACCTTGAGGAAGCAAAACAAATGTGCTACAGAGTTAAAGTTAGAGACTCTCCGGTCGCTTTAAAATGAAAATATTTACAAGACGTATTCAAACTCTTACATTTGTAGGCTTCATGTGAGCCTCGCCTGTTGTCCAACGATGAGGCTCCCGTTTCTTGTTGCCACCAGAAGCATCGGTGCTGTTCACCGCCTGCGACAGAGCCCGTTGCTTCCCTCTCGTCTCTCGGCTCAGTCGAGACTGCAGAGGTTCGCTGCTGTGAGCAGTCAGTGCAAAGATGAGAAGAGCTACTACATCACGACCCCCATCTTCTACGTCAACGCTTCTCCTCACCTGGGACACCTGTATTCAGCTGTGATAGCGGACTGCTTTCACCGGTTTAAGCTGCTTCAGGGATTCAACTCAAAGTTTGCAACAGGTAAATTGATCCCTCAAACGGTTGCCGTTTATATGTTTATATGTACATTTTAAATCTGTTGCAGTCAAACAATCCTTGTCATAAAGTTACTTTCAAGTAAAACCTGCAGACTGATTCTACTTTCTAAATGAATGTGAACGTGATTATTCGTGAATTCTTGGGATTTAGGATGAGAGTGAAAATTGAAGACAGTTTGACCTTTATTTACTAAGACCATGGTTCTCAAACTGTGGTACTGTTATTCTGCATAGACCAGGGTATGTGATCAGTCATTTTGACTGCACAGAAGTGCATAGTAAATGAAACAAATAACAAAAAAATTAGAGTCTTATCGCTCGCCCGATCTTAATCTAATTTCACTATACCAGTGTGTGTGAGGAAGAGGAGGACGATGAGAGAAATTATAGACTCTGCTCGGTCTATTTACACCACTGTATTTTAACGATGACGATAATTACTGTGTTACTTGGAGAGCTCAATATTTTCTCAGGTGCTACTTTTTATTAAAACGTTTGAGAACCGCTGCTCTAAGCTGAACTAGAGAAAGCACTCGGGGAGCGTAAACCACCTCCAATGCTGCTCAGCTTCCTACAGTGTCAATACGGATCAAGATTTGTAATTTTGACCAAACTACAATACCCGAATCAAGGAAAAATATCTAAACTATCCTATCTTGCAAGGTTAGCAACTGTTTTGAAAGATGTTCTGAATATGTGTTCACTTCACCACCAACATCTTTAAATTGCTTCCATTGATTCATAATCTACAACCCCAAATCCTTCATTCACATTTAAAGTTATACAACTCACAAACAGACAAACGTTGGCAAAAATAAAAACATAAATAATCAGATGATTACTTTATCTATACCTTTCATCTTAAAGGCACAGATGAACACGGCTTGAAAATCCAACAAGCCGCTGAAGCTGCGGGAAAAGATCCCCTGACCTTCTGCACTGACGTGTCGCAGCGATTCAAACATCTGTTCGACAGCTGTGACGTTTCGTACACGGACTACATACGAACCACGGAGCAGAGACATCGTCGGGCTGTGGAGCATTTCTGGTCGGTGCTCTGGAACAACGGACTCATCTACAGGGGACATTATGAAGGCTGGTACTCGACACAGGACGAAAGTTTCCTCACGCCGTTGCAGGTGGGCGACGCAGTGGACTCGTTGGGGACGCCGATCAAAGTGTCGCTGGAGAGTGGACACAAGGTACGTCTTAGTGAAATGGAGATAGAAATCAAAGGTGTGACATCAGTGAAGATAACATTTACTTACACACATCATGATCAGTTTATTGTGAGAATAAATCG